>NC_054056.1:62010485-62011176 GCF_017639655.2 Falco naumanni | reverse complement strand
AAATAATAATATTCTGGTAATTCGTGGCAAATAGCGGAAAACTTAACACTCTACTTAAGACCAGGAAAAATTTGGTTTTTTGTTTGCTGTTTGTTTTTTGGCAATTGTTCATTGAAATGCATACTTTGTGAACTGTCAGTGTTCCTAAAAGTTGTACATAAGTGCATGGTACCGTATAACATACTGCTTGTGTGACTGCGGGCTGCCCGGAGAGTGTGAATGGTGTGATTGAGATGCGCATTTTGATTTTCCGTGTATAGCTTAATTATTTTGACTGAGTGTGAGTGCAAGAGTGCTTGAGACGCGCGTTTGAGTGCAAAACAAGTAAGGAGCTCTATCCGTGTTTCCGACCTTGGGTGGCTAAGGCGGCCGGAGAAAAAGTGATTAAAATTGCAAAATGGGAAATGGAAGGAGTAAGCCCTGTGAAAAATCGCCTTTGGGTTGTATATTAAAACATTGGAGTGATATCGTAGGACATGGTGGTACCGAAAATAGAAGGAAATTGATTAAATATTGTAATCAGTGGTGGCCTTTGTATTGTATAAATTGGGGAGTGATGCGAAATGGCCTCAGGAGGGAGGAACGTTAGATTATAACACTCTCCTGCGATTAATGTTGTTTCTGAGAAGAGAGGGAAAATGGGACAAAGTATCATATGCAGACATGTTCTTTGTCCTCCAGGACAAACCCG